>NC_056614.1:10663740-10674236 GCF_018340385.1 Cyprinus carpio | reverse complement strand
TGTGTATTTTACATAATACTGTGGATGGGTCGCTTTCATTTGTGAAGGAAATTATTGGAAGTTAATTATTAATTTATTTATTTATAAATTAATGAATACATTATTTATTTATGGTTCGTTGATTGATCCTAAGGTAAACTACTTTGAAAGTGGCAGTTGAAAGTTTATTGTGATTTTATTATGGAGTTTTGCCTCATGATATGTTTCCTTGTGTTTTGCTCTGGCTTTGTGGTTCTTTGAGTAAGATTAATGTAGCATTTTTGGTTGTAAATAATACAGAATAACAAGCCAAAACTAGAGACGCTAATGATGGCAACTATCGCATACAGCTACAGTTAAAAGTTTCCACGTAGCACATGACAAACGTCTGGAGATAAAGGTGATCCAAACTTAGCACACCAGCCTATCTAAGCAGATGCTGAACATGATGAATTTTGCTTCATTGAAATTAATCAGGCAGCTTTCGAGCTAGAAATAGCCCAGACATGAAACATAGGACAGCACAGCAAACCAATATACCAAAGGCACAGCCCTATCAGACCCTATAGCTGATCCCTAGATCACATAAAGTATTATTAGTATCTAAGTGAATGGGTAAATTTTTATATGGATTGGCAGGGCCTAATACTATAGCCACAAGAGTACATATTATACCTGTGAAAAAAGAGTGCAAAAGAACACCTAATTCACTTGGTAAAGGGCAAGTTGTACACTGAGGAAAAGACTCTGTACCAGGCACTGTGGTCTTGCAGGCCAATATACCACTGCTATTGTCCTTGCCAGAACACAAGGACATACAAAGGGCAAAAGTGATTCCAAATGCTGTATGGCGCAACATACAGGACCTACTCAGTAGGCTGACCAATAAAAAGTGAGTGAACAGAGAAAACACAGAGACAGTGATAAAAGCAGTAGTGGAAGCTCAGCTCTCTGTTTTGCTAGCCTTCACAAGCGGACGTGTCTATGAAGTGGTAAAAACATCAGTGCAACTGCAATTGTTAAAGACACCTACGGTTTAATGAGAATGCAGTCAAAAGTATTCCCATGTTTTCCTCAAATGAAAGGAATATCCACTTTTCTTGAGAACACACATACTGTGGTTTTTCATTTGTGACCATGTGGCTCTAAAGACATTGGATGCATTCAAGCAGCATCTAAAAAGACAAATAGAGCATAACTTTCTATACACACATTTTATTTATTTACTGTTTAACTAGATGAAAGCAATGCACACATAAATATTTGTGGTGTGTGTGTGTGTGTGGGTGTGTGTTGTGTGTGGTGTGTGTGTGTGTGATGTATATATATATATATAATATATATATTATGGAATATTATATCTATATAGGTGAGAAGTGTTTGGTGTGATGTGTGTGTGTGTGTGTCATATATGGGGGTTATATATAGCTCTCTATTTATATTCTATAGATATATATTATATAATCTAATATATAATGTGTGTGTATATATATATATAATATATGAATAGGAGGATATAAACATATATATCTAATGTATAGTATATATATATATAAGATAGTGCATATTCTTGAGTAGTTTTTGATAAAAGATGTTTTATCTATCTTTATGTATCAAAATGCTGGTCTATCTCAACATTAGTAGTGCCTAGAGTCTACGCCAGAAGGGCACCCAGCAAAAAACATTCAAAAGCAGCATACATGGCTCTCTCCCTTTGATCAGCTAGCTTGGCTGAAACCTGGCTGGCAAGCTCTACACTGCACACTGGGCATCGGTTTCTGCACAATGTTTACACACATTACTTCACTTTGTATGCACTATTTTTACATTTACTTTATGTCAGTTTTCATTTTGACTAATTTTCAAATACAACTATGATGTCTATTAGGTGTACTACCGGGTGACGGTCTCCTGCCCAAACTATATTGCTGATTCATGCAAAACTGCGTTCACTGGGTAGTGAGGCATCATAGTGCCTACAGTAATAAGTTGTTCCCCTGCCCTCATTTTTCTGCCAGTGTAATAGTTCATATTTGCCGTGTTAGGGTCTACCATTTGGTCAAAGTATATCGTCTCACATGAGGCCATTGTGGAATTCACTTTGAAGGGAATTTGCATTACCTGTGGACCATTTTTAAAACTGTTTAAATGTGTTTACAATTACAGTAATAATATACTATAATAAAAAGCATAAGCTATAGCGTATAGTGCCTCCTTATACTATTTGAAATCCTTAGCTCAATACATCTGGAACTCATTATCACATTAGTCAGATTTTCCAGCAACCCATACAAAAAATTCTCTGTCAGTTTAGAGCTGATTGTAGAAAGCGATGGCATCCAAATGCCATCTCCCAAAATTCCCTCAGAAGAGCATTTGAAGGGTTTTGAGATGGATTGACCTTAAGGAGAAATTCTCTCTCAAACCTGGAGCCTGACTTGCTAATTGTAAAACCAACTAAGCCACCAAGGACTTTTGAAACAAATTTGGTTTACTTAAAGTATCACAAGCTGTAATCCAGGATTCTACTGCCTACCACCACTGTAGCCCGGTAACATTCTGTCCGATAATCTCCCTCCAGCAACACATCCATTTCTACCCTGTGCTCCAAAAAATGCCACAAGAACTTTACTTGGTACCCTTTTTTATTACTTCAACAACCTTAGCAATCTTCTCTTTGGAATTTGTCCCTTGATACTTAATCTAGAATATTCTATGCATACTCCTTCTCTCTCTGCTACCTCTACCAAGGTAGCCATGCCGATATTTCCATAACGTCATTATCACTTCTCACTGCTCCAACCCATGTCCAGTCCAATAATGTTTGACTAGTTGTGCTAGAGCTCTGCTCTGAGTACCCAGAAATCACTGCAGAATAGTTCTACAAAAGAAGGAAACTGCTTTCTGTTGCTCAGGCAGGCACAGGTAACCTGGAAAATGGCTTATCTGTCAAACAAAAGAAAGATGAAAATAACAAAGAAAACATTTATTTTTTATCTTCAAATACCTTATAATAGGAAACGTCATTTATTTCACACTTTTTGTTTCACTATTTATTTTTATTTATTCTATGTATTTCACCTACTTTGGGAATCCTGAAGGGGCCCTGTTGCTCTGGACAGGCCACAATGGTTGAGGGAAGACTCAGATTCTCCAATAATGGTTTTTAACTGTTAAGCATTTTCTCCAGGAGCAGATGTAGCCCTGGCTGTCCAATACTGAATACTCATCTGAGCTGCATTGATGATTCTCATAGAGGCTACTGTGGGAACCGCAGCTATCCAAATATTTGGTATCCAACCTAAATGTTTATAAGCTTTCTTGGTTTCCTTGTTGTTAATTTCTTCAATAGCAAAGATCTGGCGTCTGAGCAAGCGAGATTCTTCTCAAATTAAGGCTGAGAAAGAGAGAGAGAGAGAGAGAGAGAGAGAGAGAGAGAGAGATTTTGACAACTCTGATTGAAAAATAGTAACAAACATCTTATTTCTCACAAAATAAAAATCTATTACATAGTGTCATATATATTTACACTGTAAAAAATAATACTAACAAAAAGAACCACAGAAGGAACAAACTTGGTGCAAAAATTCAGGCTTATGGGGAAGCTTTTTCTTTTTTCAGTGTAAAAAGATGCTGCTAATTGCAATTAGAAAAAACTCCTCCGATGATAATATCTCCATCCTTGAACGCTGAAATTTTCCTAGTTTCCCTATCATACTACAGTTAACCTTTGTTTCCCCTTTGTTTTAATGCTCTGCAAAGCAGCAAGAACCCAAAGATGAGCATCACAGAGACTCTAGGCCCTCCCTTACTCTTCTGATGATGTAGTTTATTTATATAATTCTGCTCCAGACTCACATTATAGAGCATCACAACAAAGTTAATGTAATAATGTGGTGTAAATCTATCAAACCCCAGTGATGTCATAATGTTGTACAGGTAACCTTACCTTTCTTGTTTACCATTGATTTTATCAGATTATAGACTGAACTGAATGGTTGAAAGATACAAGTTTGTCTCAAAATCATGAGACCTGCTTTTATGTAAAGTACCTGTGCAAATGCATAGTAATAATAATAATAATAATAATTAAACAAAACAAAACAAAAATCAATAAATTAAACCATACATTTTTTTTTTCTCATACTTTATTTACATTTTGTCAGGGCTTAGGTTTGATAGACCTATCTTCTCTCCTGCATGATGCTTTGTTTGTTTTTTTCTGCACATGCCGACCGCATTGCATTTCACAGTTAGCGTGGCTGTGCATGCACTTGCAGCTGTTTGTTATTTCATTCAGTTGACCAAATGACTAACTCCAGACAGGCTGGCTGGGCACTGTCCTTCGGGTGCTTCAACTTCATGCTGTCTTACAAACTGGGTTCCAAGAACAGTAAGCCCGACGCTCTGTCCCGGCAGTTTGGCAAGTTTGTAGATGAGCCTCCATCTGACACCATTTTGGCCACTTCGGGCCGTGTGGTGGGGGCTGTTGCCTGGGGTGTCGAGGGTTGGGTCAGGTGAGCTCTAGCTGGGGTTTGGGTGCCTGCAGGGTGTCTGGCGGGTCTGTTATTTGTGCCTGACCCCATCTTACAATGGGGTCATTCTTCCAAACTCATGTGTCATCCGGGTGTGAGGAGGTCACTTTATAGGTCCATATCCCATCACCAAGGTCGTCAGTCTGATGGCAGTGTGGCTTCGGTTGCCTCATTCTCTTCGTCATGTCCATCCAGTCTTTTATATTTCTTGTGTCAAACCTGTCCAATGTTCTCCCCATTCATGTTTGTACCCCTGTCCCACCAATGTGAGCTCAAGATAATTTGTATGTATTTTATGTAAAATGTGGTTCCATAAAACAAACATTTACTTACGTTTTTACAGGCACTAAAACGTACAATACTGACATATTTTCAGCATTTAAAGGTGCCATGTGTAAAAATTGAGGTAAAAATATCCAAAAAATGACCTACACGCATCACCCTTTGTTTTAATGTGCAAAGCAGCAAGAACCAAAGATGAGCATCACAGAGACTCTAGGCCCTCCCTTACTCTTCTGATGATGATGAGTTTATTTATATAGTGTCTGTCAGACTCATTATATGACCACATCACAAACAAAGTTAATGTAATAATGTGGTGTAAATCTATCAAACCCCAGTGATGTCATAATGTTGTACAGGTAACCTTACACGCTTTCTTGTTTACCATTGATTTTATCAGATTATAGACTGAACTGAATGGTTGAAGAAAGATACAAGTTTGTCTCAAAATCATGAGACCTGCTTTATGTAAAGTACCTGTGCAAATGCATAGTATGTAATAATAATAATAATAATAATAATAATAATTAAACAAAACAAAACAAAATCAATAAATTAAACCATACATTTTTTTTTCTCATACTTTATTTACATTTTGTCAGGGCTTAGGTTTGGTAGACCTATCTTCTCTCCTGCATGATGCTGTTGTTTTTTCTGCACATGCCGACCGCATTGCATTTCACAATTAGCGTGGCTGTGCATGCACTTGCAGCTGTTTGTTATTTATTCAGTTGACCAAATGACTAACTCCAGACAGGCTGGCTGGGCACTGTCCTTCAGGTGGCACAACTTCATGCTGTCTTACAAACTGGGTTTCAAGAACAGTAAGCCGACACTCTGTCCCGGCAGTTTAGCAAGTTTGTAGATGAGCCTCCAATGACACCATTTTTAGTACTTAGGGCCGTGTGGTGGGGCTGTTGCCTGGGGTGTCGAGGTTGGGTCAAGGTGAGCTCTAGCTGGGGTTTGGGTGCCTGCAGGGTGTCTGGCGGGTCTGTTATTTGTGCCTGACCCATCTTACAATGGGGTCATTCTTCCAAACTCATGTGTCATCGGGTGTAGGGAGGTCACTTTATAGGTCCATATCCATCACCAAGGTCGTCCAGTCAGAGTGGCAGTGTGGCCGGTTGCCTCATTCTGCTAGTCATGCCGTAAGTCTTTTTACTATGTTTCTTGTGTCAAACCTGTCCAATGTTCTCCCCCCATTCATGTTTGTACCCCCTGTCCCACCAATGTGAGCTCAAGATAATTTGTATGTATTTTATGTAAAATGTGGTTCATAAACAAAACATTTACTACGTTTTTACAGGCACTAAAGCGTGCAATACTGACATATTTTTCAGCATTTAAGCGTACAAAACCTTGTGTGTGTGACACCTAAAAAATGAAGCCATCTGAATATTGAAATTGCGTCCTTAATTTTATTATTATTGTTGTTTTTAGTTGTCATATAAATTACCTTGTTTTCAATTGCATTATTTTATGTTTACACGTTTACGTAGCATAAAATGATGACATTTAATTCTGTTCTGTGTGATTTCTGCTGCCAGCTTGTTTCCAAGAAAATGCCTACATGTTAAACAAGACTTCACTTTTAAACCCTTAAAATAAATAACATTTCTTAAACCTTTACTTGTCATGTATCGTTTACTTTGTTTGCCAAGTGGGCCACAAAAATGCATTTTCCTCCAACATGCTGTGACTGACAATAGAACTATAAAATACACCAAACTCCAACATAAGTACTAAACTATTTTATTCATGCTGTAACCCAAACCTTCTGAATCCATATGACTGCGAGGAACAGACCCAAATCCAAGCCTTTATTCTGCATTCTTCATCTCCCATCATGAGCAGCGGTACCGCGTGGCAAATATGATGTCGTCTCAGTATTGGTGGAAGTTTCTCTTTGAGTGCGCACGCAAACTTATTTCCTGTTGGGGTGTGCACAAGCATTTTTTAATAACTTTCCACACAGCTCCACATTCAAAGATGCACGAGTTTTCAGGCGACTCTAGCCCGACATGCACATATGTGCCTTTTGGCATTTATAATGAGAAACAGAAAGCAGTTCTGATGTGAAGTTCAAAAACTCCACTCAGGTGCTTTTGATGCTTTGACGGGAACACTGCATAGTTTGCATAGTTTTGTTTTTTTTTTTTTGCATAGTTGTGTCCAAAGGCTTTTTGTGATTTGAAGTGGATTTTATTTTTCTTGTATAAAAATAGAATTTAAAATTCATTTAGACACTAGTTATACATTTATTTGCTAGAAGTTGTCTGTGGTAACATGTGCAAATGACTTCTTACTTCAACGGTGATTTCCTGATGGTTTTGAGAGGGACAATTACTCCTTGTTTGCCCCCCTGCTGTTTCAAAGAATAGTACAACGGCGAACGCAACAAGTTCTGAAAGCCTCGATCCCAGTTGTGAAAGGTGTGTGTGCAGTCAGCAAAGAGACTCACAGGTGTGGAGCCAGGTGTAAAGTATAAATCCCTGCTTAAGCATCAAAGCCGCGCTGATGCACTCTTTACAATTCAAATGTTGCTGCTTCAAATGACAGGTTTATGGCAGGATAATACAGAACACTCATTGGCTCACCGCCTGCATTCGTCACAGAATGCGACATACCCATCAGAAATTTGCAAACAATGACCTAGCGGTCCGCCAAAGTTTTTTTGAGGCGGCACAAATTCAGTGGCTTCGCACTGGTTGGACCACCCTCAAGCAAGCGATCAACCTAAACATGATGTCGATCTGCCAGTGATTTTTGGGTGGCACGCCACCAGTGGTTTTGCCGATGGCTGGGCGCTCCGTTGGTACACCACTGGCAGCGGATGGTCTGTCCTGTGTTTCTACTACTGAGCTCTTACGTGACATTTTTGTTTTTATAAATATTCTTTTTTTTACATTTAGGTTTTACACTTACATTTACATTTAATCAATTTAGCATGGTAGCTTTTGTCCCAAAGCAACTTACAAATGAGAACAATAGAAACGAAAATCAGATCACCAAGAGAACAAGTGCTATGACAAGTCTCAGTTAGTCTAGTACAGAACCCGTAGCAAGCTTTTTTTTTTTTTTTTTTTTTTTTTAAGAATATGATAGACAAGAAAAAGAAAAGGTAAGTACAGTATTAGTTGGTTAAGTGCAGGTGAAAAAAGATGAGTCATTAGATGTTTTTGTGGTAGAATACCAGCTATTCGAATTGAGATGGAGGTCATTCCACCAGCTGGAAGCAGTCAGGAAAAAAGTCAGTGAGTGATTTTGAACCTCTTTGGGATGGCACCACAAGGCGTGCGTTCGCTTGCAGGCTGCCAAACTTCTGGAGGCGCATAAAGATTGAACCTAATGAGCTTAGGTATGTTGGTGCCGTGCCAGTGGTCGTCTTGTAGGCAAGCATCGAGTACCTTAGCAATTTGATGCGAGCGGCTACTGGTAGCCAGTGTAACCTGATGAGAGAGGAGTAACATGAGCTATTTTTTGGCTCATTGAAGACAACCCCTTGCTGCTGCATTCTGGATCAGTTGCAGAAGCTTGATAGTACATGCAGGGAAGGCCCACCAGGAGAGCATTACAATAGTCCAGTCTGGGAGAACAAGAGCTTGACAAGAAGTTGGGTGGCTTGCTCAGACAGGAAAGGTCTAATCTTCCTATAATGTTGTATAAAGGCAAATCTGCAGGGCTTGGTCATTGTAGCAATATATGGTCTGTGAGGAAACTTAACTGATGATCCATCCCCAACTCCTAGGTTTTCTGGCTGTCCTGGAAGGAGTTATGGTTTGTGAAGAGCCTAGCTGGCTAGAGGATTTGTGATGAAAACGATGGGTGAGCTGGAACCACCAGCAGTTTGGATCTTAGTAGGTAGACAGGCGGTGGTGGTCATTCATCCATTTAAGTAAATGTCACTCAGCAGACAGGCTGAAATGCGAGCAACTACCGTCAGGTCATCTGGTTGGAATGAGAAGTAGAGTTGAGGTGTCATCAAAGCGTAGCAATGATAGGAAAAGCCATGCTTTCTGAATGACATATCCTACAAAAGAAAGTAGATGGAGAAGAGAAGTGGTCCAAGTACTGCGTTTAGGAACCCACAGTAGCAAGTTTTAAATTTTATGTTTTCATTACTACGTTTTTGAGTCTTACCTCTCAGATAGGTCCTTCTAGAAAGTATCTTGGAGAAGATTCTTTGAGGATTTTTCCCAATTACATTTACCACCATCAAACCAAGATTATTGAAGAGGCAAAACTGGAAGATATACAGGTGGATGCTTCCTTAGTCACTTGAGATCCATAATTATCTGACAGGCAAGCCTCCAGTTTAATGAAATTACAGGGATGTGTCTGAGCGTCCTGATACAAAGTAGCATCGAGGGGCCCCTCAAGGGACACTCAGGACACTGGAAAGGGAACTCTTCTTTCCTGTTTACAATTTACACTGCAGACTTTAGGTACAGTTCTAGGTTATGTCATTTGCAAATTTGTTGACACAGTTATGGTAGATAAAGTAGGAGGAGGTACGAAGGTCTGGTGACGTCTGAGTGAAATTGGTGTGAAGAAAAATCACTTGCAGTTAAATGTGGCGAAGGCAAGAAATTGTGGTAGATGTCAGCTGAAATAAGACCCCACCCTCTCCAGTCTGCATTGGGGGGATTATTGTGGAACTTGTGAAAATCCTTACAAATACTTGGGAGTTGAGTTGGACAACAAGTTTGTGTGAGGGGTCTACAAATCTGAGGAGGCTGTCTTCAAGAAGGGCCTGAAAATTAGGTTATATTTCTTGAAGAGCTCAGGTCTCTCAACGTGTGCAACATGATACTCAAGATGTCTCAGACTGTTGTTGTGAGTACTATCTTCTTTGCTGTGGGTGTTCGGGTGCAGAAATCAAAGCAAAGGATGTCAACAGACTAAATAAACTCATCAAAAAGGCTGAGTTTGTTGTCAGCTCTAAGCTTGGTATTCTGGAGGACCTGGTCAGGGACAGAATGTCAACAAGTGTTGACATTTCCCAACATCACAGCAGTAATGACTTTATGAACTACTTTACCTCTAAGATCGATACTATTAGAGATAAAATTGTAACCATGCAGCCGTCAACTACAGAATCGCATAAGACAGTGCACTATAGATCCCCTGAGGAACAGGTCCACTCATTCTCTACTATAGGAGAGGAAGAATTGTATAAACTTGTTAAATATTCTAAACCAACAACATGTATGTTAGACCCTATTCCATCTAAGCTCCTAAAAGAGGTGCTTCCAGAAGTCATAGATCCTCTTCTGACTATTATTAATTCGTCATTGTCATTAGGATATGTTCCCAAAACCTTCAAACTGGCTGTTATTAAGCCTCTCATCAAAAAACCACAACTTGACCCCAAGAGTCGATTAACGCGTATAAGGTCTGGGGGTTTTGGGGACCCGGAGAAGTTTTGACATCCCCTGACTTTTGTGCTTTTTTCAGTAGCTTATAAATAGATATATGGCTAAAGTCTAATAACACTGTAATCAGTACAGACTGGGCTACAATAATACGTGAATAGCATGTATGTACATGATTGTGTTTTTGAGAAAACAACGTTTATGTGTGGTTAGTAAAAACTACAATTTTGAAGTCACTGAAATAAGGTCATAGAACATTTGGTCACAAGACTGTCAAACCTGGAGCTTGTAGCCTAGAATTTTTGCTTCAAAATGATGTGCATCT